>NC_051157.2:39757362-39786136 GCF_013339745.2 Dermacentor silvarum | reverse complement strand
TTTGTATTAAAGGTGCGCACGTAAACTAAAACCCGATTACAAATTCAGCATACGTTATGAATGTCTTGTGCACGTAAGGTTGGGAAGCAATGTTCAACCCAAGGTATCCGGACTGCTTTCTTAAAAAATAAATAAAAAAAAATAAAAAAGCGCTAAGCCTATTGTTCACATTTTTAAAAATGTTTATTAATTTCAGTTCATGTTTATTTCGACAATGAAGGGAGCTCTACAAAATGTACACGTTACCAATTGGTACTAACTGCCAAGCTGTACCCAGAAATCTGAGATATGGTGCAAGAAACAGGTGTGGACATTAAGAAAATGTGGAGTGATGCACCAACCAAAAAAGGGTTGCGAGTAAAGAGGAAAAGTACAGATGTAGCAGTTGGCAGAACGATGATGCAGCCATAGATGAGTTTCCGCACCTTATCCTCACAAAACATTCATAGCTCGTCAGATTCTATAATCTCCACCTTTATTTTATGGTGTGGCAATGCAGACGCCTCTGTTGATGGTGAAAACGGCTGCCAAAAAAGTGTACAGCCAGCAGCTGGATGAGAGGAGACAACAAGGTGTCCCATGAATTTAGGCACACTTGCTGACATTGTGCTGGTTTCTAACTAGGTGTTAGGGCTAGATGCCACTTGCGTAATCCCGAGCATACAGTTTGCATGTTCTAAATAGGCAATCTGCCGCCTTTACATTTTGGAAACATAAGAAAACAGTGCAAGTACGGATGAACAAAGGAGACAAATGAAGAGCTCATATAATGTCTTTGATATTGTATTTTGCATATTGTATATGAAGTATCATATGCTGTATTTTTTTATGTAGCCTATGTAATCTGTAAAAGAAATTTTAGACCCCAGACTAACCTCCAGCTGTGGCTGTGATCAGTCTTGTATATTGTGTACTTCATATAATGAAAATGCAATAAAGTCTTGAAGAAGGTGGGAAGTCAAAAACAACACGATTTCATGCTGTAAAGCGCACTCGCACACCTTTCCAGACGAAACTGAAAGCGTTAAAAAATTTCCTACGCACTCAAATCATGATGTCTTAAAATTTCCCGCTCTTTAAATAAGTGTGCACAGCCACAATTTGAATGATGTAACTGACTACTGCTACAAACATTTCCTTTCAAGTAGTGAACATGCTTTCTGAGATGCTTCGTTTGTCCACTTTGTTCGTCCTGCTCCTTCTTGTACTGTTTCCTCACATTTTCAATAGGATCCTAGCTTTTGGAGTTCATTTTAGGTCACAATAAGAGAGTGTTGCACTAAAGCTTCTTTATCCACATAGATTTGCTGTGGGTGCAACCAAATTTTCAGTCAGCTTCCTTGCTCTTTCATGAAAGCCTTGCTACTTTTGTACAAACTATAACTTGATTTTAGAAGTTCTGCTTTGAAAATGTGATAGTGTTTCTATACAGCTAATTGGTGCATTGCAATTGTTATTCTCTCTTCAGATGGTCCATTTTGTTTCTGTCAAAATGCAAACAACAACACATTTTGGTGCCTGCGAACAATCAACGAGACGCACAATTTTCTCTACTGTGAATTCGTAACTGGCTTCATTACTTTCTACGACATGAGAAGTGATCCTTATCAGGTTGGTTGAGTATGCTGCCTGTATAAGGCCTGTATTTGCTGTTTATCTCCAAGTGTTGCATAGACAGATGTTTACAAGACGATGAACACTTGAAGTATGAACAGTGGTTGAACAAGGGATGCCTCATGCCAAAGCCAATGTTTTGACATGGAGATTTGTTTTTATTGGGGCACTTAAACTTGTCTTATTCTTTCTGTGTCTGAGGTTTCTACGCTCTAAATTTGTTCATTCATCAAAGAAAATGAGCCCCTTGTCGAAACGTTACCTTCAACCTGAGCCATTCCTTGTTCGACCACCGTCTTCTTGTAAATTTCGTTCTTGCTTGAATAACTTCTAGCAGTTCCTTCGAAACATTGCTCAAGGTAAAAATAAAAATGCATGTTTGCATTAGGAGAGGAAACACTTGCAAGGAGAGTTGCTGACTCCATTCTCTCTTTTCTTTTTTTTTTTTGTCTTTTGGATTCAGTGGTGTGTTGTTAAGCTTTGTGCTTCATTTGTTGTTCCCCATGGCTCACTGCAACCCACTTGATTGCAGTTGCGAAATGCGGTCCACGATTTGTCGACGCAGGAGGTTCTAGAGCTACACAACTCTCTTGAAAGATTAAAAAGGTGCCGAGGCTCTCGAGAGTGTCACTTGAAGTACAGGCCAGACGGTGTGTATCTTTTTTCTATCTTCCACTTCAATCTAAGCTCTACTGCTGCGTACTTGACATTATCTGTGTTGGGGGAAAGGACACGTTGATGTCGTACTGGAGGGGACACTAGCCCGCCTTACTCCATGTTCTTTATTCTGTCTATGCATGTTGTTTCTAGTTTATGTCCTTTACTTTTGTGTTCTGTATTCTTTAAAAATTGGAGAGGTTGCCGGCGCTATTTTCGATGTTGATAACAGAATTGGGTTTTGCTTTTTAGAAAGAGCTTTTTAGAAAATTCTAAACTGTGAATTGAATTTTTTGTCTACAAAGGGAAATTGCCAACAGTGAGTGCTTCCCTTTTGCTGAGCGTAACATACCTTTATAAATATAAATATAAATATATATATATATATATATATATATACAGTCGACGTCCGATTTCCCGGACCCTCAAGGGACCGCGAAAACGTCCGGAAAATCGGGCAGTCCGGAAAAACGAATGCACGTGAAAACGCACCTTTTTGGTAGGTATTTTTCGCTGACGGAGAGGGTCACGGCCGGAGTACAAGATTCTCATTGCTATTCAGCCAATGCATCGTTTAGGTGGCTCTGAAAAGAGCCGTTTATAAAAAAAAAAAAATACGATGTGGCCGGCGCTACCTTATAGGTCAGCACTTGGGCGCAAAGAAGTCGCTTATTTTCTTTTGCACGGTCCGCTTGCCCGCGATCATGTCTGCCTCAATTTCAGTCAACGTCATGTTGCCGCCGTACACCGATGACAGTGTCATCAGTGCTCGCGTCAACTCCGAGCTCGTTGGCTGTGTAGGAGCTGGCTCTTCGTTCTCGGTGTCGGAGTCGTCGGAATCCTCCGTAACTTGACGAATGATTTCGTCATCGGTCAACTCCGCACATAGCTCGAGGTCTTTGTCAGCGTCGGCGAAGCTCTCAAAGGTTATCCCGGCTGGAATCGACACGCCGGCAGCGCGCAGATCGTCGAAGGCAACGTCCGCGGATGGCAGTTCGTTCAAAGGCGCGGACGAAGACGAAGGAGCAGTCAGTGCCATCGCTGTAAACGGCGAATCCGCTCGACGAAAAGCGCAGCACGAAACAGCTAGGAACTCGGTGGATGCTGAAGGTCGGGAAACGTGATCACTGAAGATAGCGCGCAGCAGCAAACGATCAACCGCAGACACGACCGCAGAGCTGGCAGAGCTGACAAAACAACACGTGAACGAACACAGTGAGGTTTGGCTTGGCTAAGCTACAGCTGGCAACGGATTGACACGTGCGGTTTCGAGGTCACGGCAGCCGCGGCGCGGTGCGGCGGTGCTGCTGGCCACACCTGCGATGCGAGTATGGTGGGTTCGAGGATATGAAAACAACCAAAATGGCGGCATCGGTGGTGACTTTGGGTCGGCGGTTAACAGTAAAAAGTCCGGGAAATCGGATGGCGAAGGCTATAAGCGTCCGGAATTTCGGACTTTTTAATACATTGACTCTATGGGGAACTTGACGGTGCCACAGATGAGTCCGGGAAATCAGGCATGTCCGGAATTTCGGGCGCCCGGGAAATCGGATGTCGACTGTGTATATAACACCCCTCTTTTTTTTATACAATAAAAAAAAAATGAATTGCATGCAGCTGTATCATCATGTATCAGTCTCGTCAACAAAACTTGATTTGAATGCAACCAGCTAGCTTAGCAGTGCTGTTCGGTTTCACGCCAGTCTTGCCATCTGGTGGCAAGCACATCTAAGCCATCTGGTGGCGGCTCTCACCTTTTGAGTCAGGTTCTCATGATCCCAAGAACATTGCCAGAATACTGTACAGCTTGTGAGCAGTTTAGGTTGTTCTTGAAGAACATTTGTTTTGCTAAATACAGTATAGACCACTTATAATGTAACCGTTTATAATGCAAAACTGGCTACAATGTGGCCTTTTCTGACTACCGTTTACCCTCCCATAGAACTCCGTGTATATGCATACCGCTTACAGTGCAGCCGCGCGAGACAAAACACCGGTTATAATGTGGCTTCCGTGGGAAGATCCCACCCACAAGCGTGGTAGCGAGCACGCTTCTCAATGAGGTGCGCTTGCTGATGGTAGGGGAGAGCAACAAGAGCGATGCAGACATAAGAGCATGAGACGTGGAGCAAATGAACGGCGGGGAGAAAGAAAAAGCGGCGGCAGCGCAATGTGGGCTTGCGGTGGTGAAGCCTTCTGTGATGGAGAAGCCCTTTGGGCTCGACTGTTTATTGACCCTTTTTGTGGCGATCCCGTGTGTGCTGCTATGTTTGATCTCGTGGTGACGTGTCCATTGCTTGCCTCAACTGCCTTCGTTGCCTCATGTTTACAATAGAAGTGTATGACGCCGGTGCGGCTTAGCAAACCTCTGTTTCGGGAGATATCGTAGATGGTGACTGGGTGGGTCGACACGAAGCTTTGGCCACAGCTTCAGAGAACATGCAAAAGCTCTTTCGGAGCTGATTGAGCTATATATGTCCAAAGCAAACAGTATATATGGTGCTTGTTCTAAAAGCGGGGCTAAATATATATTCCAAGCTGCCCAAGCTATCCGTCATGAATTGAATCAGGATTATTGTGTTTTGCCCTTCATTCTCTATTTGGCACATACTTTTAAGCAGCGGCTTGTCACGTTTCTGACTCAGTAAATTCCTCGGTGCAGTTACTGTGTAATTATTTTCTGCCTAATCGCTCATGCGTGTGTTCAGTTCTGATAGACTTGTTCTTGCTGCACACAAGGCTTGAAATGCAGCTGTTTTGTACATTGTAATACCTTGTAGCAAAGATGTGGTATTGCTAGTAACTCACTTACTCTTTTGGACCGTCACGAAAAATTCAGCTTCAACCATTCATGCGCCGCTATCAGTGTAGTCCCTCATTTATTGTGCGTATTTTCTTCACGCATTGGAAATAGAGTGGGCATAAATTTCCATGCCAGTTGGGGTAGATGTGTGTAGATACTGTGCGGGAAACTTACTACAACAGGAAGCGGCACTACTCCCTTTGTCATTGTTTAATGAGTCTTACTCACTCTTGCCGACGTTCCGGGGCTGATACCTTTTCTTTGAAGGTTAGCGATACAATGCTGGTGGATGAGCAAATTTCTGTATCCTTGAGGAAAGCTATACATCTCGAAGTGCTGGTAACACGTACGGACAGTTGCCGCAGCGGTCCGCGAACTTGGCCACACAGATTCATTTCATTCCTTAATATGCCTGTCACTATTTTTGCAGCCAACTACTGCACACGTCTTCAATGCACATTATTCAATCCAGCATGATTGGAGCACAGTGCATTAGCGAAAGCTCAGTTGCATTTCTGACAGCTGAGCGCACAGAAGCAAGGTAGAAGCAGTAATGATTTCGTATTCGTGCGCTGTCGCTGAGGTCACGTGCAGCGCACCGCCGAAAGCGCCATCTCGTTTCTCTAGAACAAACTACTCCGTGAAAAGGGTAAATAAGCGGTGTGTTTTGCGTGCAATGTGGTTTCAGTTTCAGGGTACCCGCCGCGATGCGCATCGTAAAAGGCAGGTATCGCCCGTGTGATGCTGTCAGTTTAATCAGTGTTCCACAGATTTATATTGGAGATATTAGGCTTTATGTGCACTTGTAAGCTTCCGCCGTTCGTACCAGTGTGCATACATACAAACTTGGTAGGCATTCGTAGTAGTTGCCGCGGATGATTGCCCGTGCATGTGATTGCATACGTAGTCTCTATGTAATCGTCTAAGGGTACGAACATATCAAGGGCAAGCTTCCGCATCGGCATGTTTCCCAACACCCCCGCCGGCTAGGCCTAACCAGCGCACCTCGTCGGGGACCAGAATTGTGGTCTGGTGCCGAGTCAACGAAATGCATGCATTGCAATGGCTGTACGGCATATGGAAAGCAAAGAAACTACCTTGATAACGAAAGTGAGGGCGCGGGCAACACTTAAATGGCGGCAACTTGTTATGCGGTCGCCATGTTTTCAACAACGTGCATATGCAGATCAGTCCGAGAAATCGGATGAGACAACTGCGCCTATCCGAAAGTCTGCAGTAATGCAATGGTGCAACTTGTTGGTTTGGTTTGGTCCTCTTGCTTTGCTTCTGTCCTTTACTGTATGTAATTAGTGCCAAAAATGACTTCTGTCTTAGTTATTATATGCAGTGGTGTTAACCATAATTATTATGCCAGAAGATCATCATTGAGGCTAGCTTCATTGAATTGTGTCCCTGCAGCCTCTATATTAATATATAGCATTTACAAGCAGTCAAGGACTTTTTTGTTTTTTAAATGTGTAATGCAGTCGACTCTCGTTACATCGGATCCTAATAATCTAACAAGAAATGACCGTTTTATCCGAAGTCCGTAATATCCAAAATGCCTCGCTTCCAAAACTTTGGTCGCGATGTCTAACAACGTTATTGCAAAGAGTGAGTGACAAACATCCAAAGTAAAAAAAAATAAAAAATTTGCAGTTTCGCTCGAGAGGCGAAGCATCGATTACGATATCAAATTATAAACAGCTATACGAAGTATAGATATACGAAGCCTGGCAGCAGCAGCTAGCGAACTAAACATCGAAAGCATAGCACATACGAAGCTACCAAACTACCGGTACTGAGTGCACTTTGTCCTTTCAAGATAAGATCGCTTTCAAGATACGGCACCCGCGTGGCCACGCCGTAAGCAGCAGCCGCTGGAGGTGAATGCCCCCTCCCTCCCCATCCCTACCCCTTCCCCCCCCCCCCCCCCTCCCCCGTGCCCCGCGTGTGCAAGAGACGTCGTGCTTTCGCACCGCCTTCCTCCCTCCCTCGCGCGCGCGAGATTGATGGCGCGATTGTCGGTTGACCCTCCAAGTCAATTGTCAGCCCGTGTCCACACGGCAAAAGTACTCATTATACGCGCCCGATCTTGAAAAAAATTGCTGCTAATTTAGTTCGTTGTAGCGCGGTCCGTTAAAAGCAAACTTCGTTGCATTAATAAAACAGGTAGAGCAAACTAAGGTTGAAATATGGTCCGTTATATCCGAAAGTCTGTTGTACGCGGGTCCATTGTAACAAGCGTAGACAGTACTTTCCCAGACAGCAACAGTAAAAGTTGGGCTTTTGTGAGCTGTTGGCGGCTTGTATTTATTATTTCTGCTTGATTTTTAGGGCGACGAGATTTTCCTGGATCCGTTCGTTCGAGGCATGACAGGTCAGTTTACTGGTTTTATTCATACATACACATTACACCTGCATTCTTGCTCATGCAAAAATTCAGGTACACCTGTGTCTATGTGAAGACGCTAATGCTTGAATAAGAACTGGTCTTCCGCACTAACTGGTACTAAACATAACTTTCTGGCGCTAATGGTAGGATGAGGGCACTCATGCTTTCATTGCTGTGTAGTGCCTTTTTTTTAA
Organism: Dermacentor silvarum; assembly: GCF_013339745.2. Taxonomy (NCBI): domain Eukaryota; kingdom Metazoa; phylum Arthropoda; class Arachnida; order Ixodida; family Ixodidae; genus Dermacentor; species Dermacentor silvarum. The sequence goes on along the minus strand of NC_051157.2, from coordinate 39,778,473 downwards.
TGGATACAAGTTCACCGGCTAAACAATTTGCTTTGGAGATCATATGACTCGTCTGCATGTGTGCTGCTACATACCTGCAAACTTTTCCGAATTTTCCGTAAAGTGTACGAATTTGGACCCGTCTTACAATTTTACAAATGTCAGCTCAATTTTTACGGAAAAGTGGTTATATTTGTGAAATATTTAAAAAAATGCCTAATAAAATCACACAGTTGCTGGTGGGCAGGGGCGCCACTTACATAGGGGCGCATAGAGATAGGGGGTGTGCACCGTAACCTTTATTGTCTGCAGAGTAAGGCCATTTTTCACTCTGTGACGTTGTCTTTATCATCGGGTCGTTGTACGACCTGACGACGGCCGGAAGCCCCTGGTTGTCGTTGCTCTCAACATTGAGACCCACCTATACGTAAGTGCCCCAGAGACGACAGCGATTTCGGGTCGATGTGGCAGGTACAGTTTCTGTATTGGAGGCTGTGGCTTGTTGTCTCGCCTGTCACCTTCGCTAGGCTTTTTTTGCGAGTATGACCTGTTTTGTGGGCCTCGCTTTTTTTTTTTTTTTTTTTTTTTTTGCGACGTGCTGCTGCATCGGGCGCAGTGCGACTCTGATGTTTCGTAGCCGTAGCGGCTGCGATGTGTGATGGCGTGCTCGAAGCCTTGTCAGTACTAGACTCTTTCAGTACTTCCAAGTGTGTTTGAAGTAGTACTCCTCGGCAGAATTCCTGTGCCCTTCATCCCCCCCCCCCCCGGTCGCGACTTTACGAATTTGAAAGTCTTGAGGTTGGCAGGTATGCTGCTACAGCCACATGATTGTATATTTTGCCATTGCTGAATCTGCATTCAAGGCTTTGAGCTTAAATGACGGCGTCTTCTCAACGTCGGATGGTGTGGTTCCCCGGTTTCGGGACCCATATACGGCCAGCAGCTCCTGGCCTGTAGCCGCCAGCGCTTTGAATCAAAACTCACCGAGGCGCGTGCACAAAGTCGATGCAAGGGCAAGGGTGATGCACTGGTAGGGAAGCTTTTACAAGGTTCATACACCGCCTTGAAATCCTTGAAAACCCTTGAATTTGGAAAGAGAGGTTCAAGAGCCCTTCAACTTTTTGAAAATAAACATTCTCCTTGAATTCCTTGAAAACTGTGCTTAGAGGCAACATTTGAACATTCAAGGTAACAAACTCCGGTTAGGGGTTATGCCACAGGCACTGTATATCAGCAAACAATCCTTGATATTTTCTTTTGAGAGGGTGTCTAAATGATGGGGCACATCCACAGCCATCAACGCCATATTCTTTAAAATCACCGTTGCCATTGTAGAGCTTGACAAAGCTCTACCTTTGTGGGCGTCAACTCTGATTGCGCTTTCAGGCTGTAAGAAAAAAACATTAAAAAAAGTATGTGGAATGCACCATGGGAGTTGTCTACTGCATTTCTTTATACGTGTGGTTGATGCTACATCGGCTAGACAAGGCAGTGTACTAATAACCGCCTATGAGAGCCCGTGAATTCGATGCGTGGGTCTGCAGGCACCTACCTGTAAAGTCACTACGGTCTTGGGGGATGACGATTTTCTCTTTCACTTTATTTACTTTGTTGACATTCTGCATTATCTAAAGAAAATTTCAACATTAGTGCTACTTGTTACATCCCCTGGAATGGACTAGCTTACTGGCTGGAAGCTCGGCATGTTTATGTGGTGCTGGCCTCCGCAGTTAGGGACCTGTCTCTTCAGCACTTCCATCAGGACTGCGCTTGTACTCCTTACACGGGTTGTTGGTAGTTAAACGTGTGTGAATGCACCTTGTAAGCACATGGTCATCTAGCACTTGAAGTTCGTGTGCATTATACGAGACTTCACAAATTCCAATCAGTAATATTAGTTTGTGGTTGTTGGCTGTTGGTAAAAAATAATAATACAGTTGAATCCTGCTGCAACCAAATCGACAGGATGCACAAAAAATTTGTTTTCGCGGAAGTTCGTTGTTGTGATATCAAATTCATACGTGACACGTGACTCGCTGACGCAAAAAGTAAGCTTTAATTCCGAAACTCTGTTAGCTCAGCCTGTTTGTGCTTCTTGCCAAGCGATGGCACGACGCGAGTCTCGCACGCCGCCAGCAGAGCCATTGCCTCATCGTCGTCCTGGGAAACGATACAACGTCTGATATTACTGAAGACGTCAGTCACCTGTGATGTAGTTGGGGGTGCAGGCTCACATTGTGTGGCACGGTTTCATCTTCGTCCGACGAGACAGTATTCCCAGACGCGCTGCAGGATTTATGTCGGTCATTTCTTCGCGCCCCACCAAACAAGGGTCGGCTTCGATGCACTCGTTGGGATGTACTATCGACCAAAAAAGTTTACGGACCATGGGATCTCTGAAAACGCTAAATATCTGAGCAGCCTTTAAAAATAGCCAGTAAAACTGTACATCACAATATTGTTCTCATATACCAGTAGAGGCTGGAAATGGGAATACCATGCTGCGTTTTGAGGCTGCGGAGATATTCAGCTTTTAGATGCGAAGCTGCTTATGGTCGGGGCTATGTCACTCCCTCCCTCCCTCCGCTGTGCAGCGTCCACACCCCCACTGCGCATGTGCATCCTCCTCCCCCTCCTCTCCGACGCTCCTCTTCGGTTCGCGCAACGAATGGCAACACCTGCGGCTCCGCGCGCGATAATGCGAAGCAGCTTAGGTTAGAGGCACGACGGTAGGCGTCCCAGAGGCACCGGTAACAGTCACCAACGCCGCGCGCGTTCGGTGCGAACGCGAGCAAAACGCCGACGGCGTCGACAACAGTTCTGCGCGTTTCTGGTGTTGCTGCATGTCCAAGTTTATACAGCTGATAAAATTACCTTGAGTTGACCCCATGGCTGCTTCGCATACTACTCAGGGTTCCCCTACGGGAAGATGGTGTAATTTTTTTGTCAGATCCCTTGGTCTGTAAACTTTTTGGGCCGATAGTACATCAGTGGGCTCATCTCCAATTTTGTGCAGGGCTGCCCCTGCGGCTGCGACTTCATCGGACTGCAACCCGTCTCCATCGTGATCCTCGTTGTCAGAATCCGATGTCTCGGTAGCCTGCGGAGTGAATCCGGCATGGCGGAAGCAGTTTAAGGTTATAGCGGTTCTCATTGCACACCACAATGTGGCAATCATTTGGAGCGCCATAAAGAGGTCCACTTTCCTTTCGCAGCTCAACTGCATGTTCAGAAGCAGCCTTTGAATAAGGCGCTCACATTAGGCCCACTTGATGCTATGGATGACCCCTTTGTCAAGAGGTTGAATGATAGAAGTGCAGTTCGATGGGAAAAACTTGAACTGCACATTTTCCAGCTCGGCGTCCTCTATGATCTGAGCAGAAGAATTGTCTGAAAGTAAACACACCTTTCAGCCTTGCCTGTCCATGTCCGGTCGAAGGCCTGGACCCACTCTCATAAAATAGCTGGGTCATCCATGCCCGGCTGTTAGCCACATACTTGACAAGAAGGCACCCTTTTCCTTTGAAGCAGCGTGTTTTGGCACTTTTACCAATGACCAAAAGTGGCTGCTTGTCCTAACCATCTATGTTTGCGCACAGTAGCACAGTTATTCTTTTCTTACTGTGCTTGCATCCGGGGCAGCACAGCCCCTTAATCCCGGGTCCTGGTGGGTAGCATCTCGTAGAAGAGCCTGGCCTCATCGGCATTATAACAGGGTGCGCACAGGTCCTTGAAATCCTTGAAAACCCTTGAATTTGAAAGTTCCGTTTTCAAGGCCTTGAAAGTCCTGGAATTTCTTTTGCGTCCTTGAAAACCCTTGAATTCTTGGGGTTTTCACGGGGTCCGACAGTGCGACTCACATTATATGGCGGTTGAGGGTGGTCCCGGCAAACTTCATTGCTTTCCGCAATGCCGGGACCGCGAAGTCAAACTTCCTGCTCGAGGAAGAAGCGAGCGCGTGTCCGTCGCGCACTTTTTTATTTTTTTCCCTCTGGCTTGCTTCGACTTCGGGGTTGGCCAAAAGCCATAAGTTTCTGGCCACAATGAGGCTAGAGCGTCTCGACCTCCCCGGGAAAAATACAAATTGTGCCATCATGCTTATTTGTAACGAAAAAGCAGTTACATGAATCTTAAAAGTTGAATTTGGTAGTATTTCACTTTTCTTTTCGGGGGGGGGGGGGGGGGGGGGGGTTCGCATTGGGCTGGATTTATTGACAACCCACTAAAAACAGGTACAGCCTCATAGCCTGAGCGTTCTCTGTTGGCCACATTGTGCTTTGTTTATCTGCGTGTGCGCTCCGGTGTCTTCGATGCTTTGTTTGCTTTTTCCCCCGTTTCGGTTGTGGTGCGCATGGTTCATAATAATGCCTGGGAAATGTAAATTCCAAAGCGCCTGGCTCAGCAACGACGATTACAATCTTTGGGTTGCGCCGGATACATTAGACCCCCACCGCGCGAAATTTTGAGGAGCCTTAGCAGGCTAAATGAGTTTTTTCATGACCTCCTGAGCTTCAATCCCTCCTACAAAGAGCTGTGGAAAGCAGTCAGGCTGTTGCTTGTTTTGTGCCATGGGCAAGCAACTGTCGAACGGGGGTTCAGCGTCAACCGCCAGATCTCCATAGAGAATCTGAAAGGTTTGTCGTAGATTTCACAGCGTATCGTATGTGACGCAGTGGACAGGGCAGGTGGAATTTTGAATGTTCTTATAACAAAAGAACTCGAAAGAGCTGTGTCCGCAGCGAGGCAGCATTACGGTGCACACTTGGAATCGGAAAAGAAACGGTACCAGGAAAACTCAAAGCAGACAAAAAGGCGCACAATCATGGAAGAAGTTGAAGGGTTCCAGACGAAGAAAAAGAAGCTTGAGGCAGTCGTTGCCGATTTAACGGCCTTTGCTGACAGATATGCAGAAAAAAAGGCTGAGAGAACCGGTGACATCTCGCACGTGGTGAAATCAAACAGCTTGAGAAGGACCGCAAAAGCGAAAGCTGAAAGCAAAAGCGAAAGCATTAAGACGCAAATAGAAAAGAAACTGAAAGACCTGCCCTGAGCTTCAGAATTTCATCTAGTCGAATGAAACTGTACGTGTACTAAGTCAAATAACTTTCGTTTGTTCTGTCCAATAAAATGTAACGTGTGTGAACTACCGTATTAAATATTAAAATTTTTTGAAAGGTCCTTGAAAAGTCCTTGAATTTTTTTCTTGGAAACCTGTACGAACCCTGTTATAAATATCTGACGGTGCATAGTCTTTAAGGATGCCTGCGAGGCTAACTGACATCCACGCAGCGATGCCGTCATTATCAGCAGAAGCGGCTTCACCACACAAAGCTTTCCCAATGATGCTGTGCCCAGACTTGAACCTGTTCAGCTAACCTACACTGGCCTTAACGTCAGCTATTCCTAGCATGCAGGCATAGCTTAGTGCTTTTTGCTGCGCAATATCACCGCTAAGGGCGGCATCTCAAGCTTTTTTTTTTTTTTTATCCTATTAAGGTCGATGGTTTGTCAAGGCATAGAAAAAAAAAACAGTTCTGGGGTTTTCGATGAGCTGTAATTTAAATTATTTACCTCATGTGTGCTCCATAAGAACTGTTAAGTGAAAATGTGTCCGCGAAGTAGTTCGTTTTGGAGGGAATGTCAATGCATTATGTTCTGTGGGACATCAACGGGGAATAAAACCTTCGTTGTGGCGGAAATTTCGTTGAAGCGGACTTCATGGTGCCGGGGTTTGACTGTATTATTGCTATTTTCTCTTTTTTTTCCATCATCATAGGCATTGGAAGAGTAGTCGTCCTGAATGATGGAGTGGATACCTGACTGCTACTTGACAAAATATTAAATTCTTGTGAGTAGGCTGTTTTGGAGTTGTTCCTGATTAACAGTGTAGTGTATACAGGGTTTTTCACATGACTAAACAATAAAAAAGTGGTACAGTGTCAACGCCGTGATTTTTAGGACTTTCTAGGGGCCCCGCAAGAATGTCAAAAAAAAAAATAATGCATGTCTTTTACTGCACCCAAATGCTCAAATCGCCACAGGCACGTCTGAAATAGCTCTGAAGGCCTGCCAGTACACTTACTAGACATATCGTTGCTTGTACTGTGACAGGAGATGGCAGCTGCATGCATGCATAATTAATACGGTCGAATCTCGTTAATTCGAACACACTTAATTTGAACTGACGCTGTGGTCCCGTCAAAGTTATGTGTATTTCAGTGGACAAAAATGCTCAGTAATTCGAACGCGAAAGCATTTGCGACAGTTAATTCGAACATACTGCGGACCGACAATGCTCTCAGCAGCGCGCCAAATTGCGCGGCAGCACCTCCGACCGGCATTGCTCTGACACCGCTATAGAGCAAAATTGGAAAGCCCCTTAATGTAGCGACGGAGGCCCAGTCCGGCAAACGCCCGCTTCCCTATAACGGCAGAAAACGAAACTTCAGAGAGCTGGCTATGCTGGCGCCGGGGCGGCGCGCGGGGACGGTCGAAGGTGAGGGAGCTGCAAGGGAGTTATGAGAGAGGGCGAGGGAAGCCACCGAAGGGGCGGAGTTGCCGAAGCCAAATTTGCTTCCCTGCCGCCCTCCTCCCTCACATTCCACGGTCCCCGCGCGCGCGCACCATGCCGACGCTGTCCGCTCCCTGAAGTTTCGTTATCTGCCGTTATCGGGAACTGAGCGTTGGCCGGCGTGGGCAGTTGAGCTCTTTATGCGCTTGTGCACCGCGATATTTCAAGACTCACACCGTTCGTGCATCGTGCTATGGTGCTTGAATACTTCAAAAATACGTCCTTTCTTTAATTCGAACTTTTTTAATTCAAAAAAATTTTCGGGCCCCTTTGAGTTCGAATTATCGAGATTCGACTGTACGTACTGTCTTGTGACAGTGGCCCTTTCCCTTCTTTGTATGCTTCACCGCAATACATTGTGTATACTTGACCGCATAACATTGCTGTCTTGCGGCGAAGCGTCGTCAAATGCTAGCTGGAAGTTTATTGACACTTCGTAATTTTACAATGCATTTGTACAGGCTGAGTGTGCAATCGGAGGTCCCAAAGTGAAAACTGTCAAGGGGACCTCCTAACAAAAAATAGACAGGGGATGAGTACATTAGTCAACAGACAATGGCAGATTAGCTGTTTAAAAATACATTATCAAAGATATACTGTGAAGGTTATGGCAATGAATACGAATAAAATAGGTTGTTTAAAACAAATAAATCAAAAGATGGAAAACAAGGGTATCAAACCGATGGATGATCTAATAAGTGAATTTGAAGACATCGACAAAATGAGTACATTGTACATGATTTACATGTAAGCCACTAGGAGAAGCTGGCTATATCTGCTAACATTATTTCTTTTTCCCCAGCTCTGTGTCTTCTACAAAGGAAAGGCGCACGAAGGACATCTCAAGCCACCCCATAGATGGCACGTCAGTTCCTGCAGCCAACCTTTTCTTGCTGCCCTACTTTTTGCATTTGTGTTTATTGCACAAACTCTGCATTTACTATTTTTCTTTCCCGAACAAACTCTAGTGTGCCTCAGACACAACATACTGTATAGACATGTGTAAGGGTTGCAAGTTATTTGCTGTCTTGATGTGGTGCAACCATGACACGGGGGCGGGCCAACACGGTTCAATTATTCTGGCCTTGCATAAATCGTCATGATTCCTGTGTACCAAAAGAGCAATCATTGTTTTTTATAATGCATTACTTGCTTAAGCACGCGCACGTGCCCTGGGTGCCCATCTAGAATTCGCGACTATCACTGTCACTGCTGCTCAGGCTCTGTTTGGTAGCACACGTAGATGCAGTTGTCACCCTTGCCATCTGTGTCATCAAATATGTCCGGGCCTTCAAACTTTTTACAACAGTGTCCGGAAATACCATAGTCCACATGCTCAGAATCGGAGACAAGCTGCAATGACAATTTTGTTAGCAGTTACTATTACTATTTTTTTTTTTTTTTCATTTTTCTTTTTTTCCAAATTTTATGCTACCAAGTTGGGGGTGCAGCAATTACATGAATGCATATGGTACATTTCAGTGACTGCAACACAAGGAAGTCTGGTCGAACCTGAAAAGGATAAACATCCCAACTACAAGGGAGAAAAGTTCTGAAGTACTGAAACTTGAGTGCATTTTGGATTTCATTCTAAATGAGCTGTAAAACGTGCAAGAAGCATCTTCTGGGAAATGCCTAGGTGGCATACTGTAAAACTAGCAATTGGTGTCTAGGAGGCCCATTAGGTAAACTGCATAAGCATGTGCTTGGCTTTCTCTCTTTCTCCCAAGCCGAATTACTAGTGTTATTTCGTGGAGTAGGCATTGTTGACTTGAGAGTGCTGCCATGTTTTGCCATAGTTCAAGAGAATACTTCAAAGGAGCACTTGCACTAGTGCACTCTTGTTTTAGGATTGTGGATCTTTCTGGCTGTAAACTTTTCACTTGGACTTGCTAAGTTTCTGTGGTGTCAGTGACAGTGCTGTTGTAATTTCTTGCTTCGTATTTGAACTGTGCACATCATTTCAGTTCACAAATTCGAAATCCAAAAAGGGCAAAATTTGTGTCGCTGATTACTTGTTAACCTAGAACTTTTTAAAGCATGTTTGCGTTTACTTTCTTGTAGTCTCTCTAGCTGTTTTAATTATTATATATACTATATGTATTAGTCAAAAGTAATTCTTAAGGCCTAGCTTGAATGCTTGGCCAGCATGTAACTAGATTTTATTAGGTGCTTTCTTATTTGTATGTCTACAATTTCTTTTGAAAATGTATTTTTTGCTACTTCTATTATTACTTTTTCAGTGTTTCACAGCCTTATTGCTGAATCTCACGTTTTCGTTCTAGGACTTTTTTCTATAGGCTGCAAGCCATGCTTTATACTTGGTATGGAGCTGTTGCTCCTAAATTTGTTTTGATATCTTTTATTTAGGATTTCAAGTTTTGATAGATGTATATATACACCTATGTACTATGAATGCAAATCGGCCATGCTTATCACTGGAACAATTTTTTAATCTATTTACATTGCAAAACTTTCCACCTACGATACCTATTTATCAATGACATATTTTATTGCATTGTATAGTTGCATTGGTTACTATTTGTTGAATTGTGCGCATGATGGATTGCTCACACTGCTGCTTTAATTGTGTGAAACATGTATAGAATTGTTTATTGTTCAGCAAGTGTTGCAAGGGCAGCCGTGTGAAATATTGTGCAAATGAGTTAGACTTCAGTGTCAGTACCAAGGACATTTTCTTCCTGGAAGTGCTTGTAAGAACTGGAAGCCTGTCTAAAACAAATGTAACTGCCATGTTAATTAGTCTTGTGCTTAATTGTGCACAAGGCATCGTGTAACATACTTGCCTTGGCACCGACCATGCAAAGGATGTAGAATACTGTGTAGTACTTTTTGCGGACACTTTGATTTGGTTGTGTAACATAGTTTCGAGGTTGTGTTGGTTGTATAGGAATAGAACTAGGGAATTGTGATGTGCTTGGCACATTACTTGCTTGTATGTTTGCTTTTGTTGTAGGTTTGTGTCGATTTAGGTTTCCTTCATGTCTTCAAGAGTGCGTTGTGCTTGGTATAATATATAATGCATGCAATGCAAAAATTTTAGTCTTAAAGATAATTTGTGATGCAACTGTTAGGGTCACAAGCTGCACTTGTTGCTTTTGTGTGTATTGTGGCCTATTTAAAAAAAAAATGTTTTGCCTCTTTACCTTGTGGTTGTGACTTCTTGTGATAAAAAGTATGATTTTGAGGTTTCCTGCTGGGATATGATTGAACACCTTGGCTATGGCTAGCATGTAAGCTGTTAAAAGTGATTCATTGCTTTTTTTTAGTCAGTTGCATTGATGGTTGTTCAGTTGCTTGTTTCTTTGATCAGTTACCTTTTATATTATTCAAGTGCATCATTGAGGAAGCACGTCTCTTTAAACAGCACTATGACTTCCAATGCGTGCAGAAAAAAATGATGCCACTGGGAATTGTAAATTGTCCATTCTGAAGCAGTTGTTTTCTGATAAGATAGCAAATACTTTACTTACATTTCTGCATTGAAGCTCCTATGTTTATTGCAATAGAAATATTAAATAGACATTGACCACTTCATTCTTGTCATTGTGCTGGTGCTGTTGATAAAGGAGTGTGAAAGTGCGTATGGCCTTGATAGACTATGAATGCCAATAATTTGAGTTCAGAGGGGCAAATTGACATTGTAAAAATTTAGAGAACACATTGCACACATTTGTTTAGTTGTGGGATATTGATGCAAGCATTTATGGGTATCTGCAATCAACTCAACTTTTCACACAGTATGCAATGATGCAAGTCATTGTAAGCATGGTTTGCTGTTTCTTATATTTTATTGCTTAAAGCATGCTACTGCTTACTCCTGCAGCCATGACGTGTGGGTACTTTTAAAGTATAAACAAGAGATGCAGGCACATCTACTGTCATTCACCTTATCTACTTTTGGCACTTGTGAAGATGGCAAGCGTATATATACAGCTTGCAGTTCTCATCAGTATGTCCCGTGAACTGTAGAGTTTCTTACAAAAATCACTAGAATGAACTCTGGTGCTGCCTCAATTGCTCAGCTACCTTGGGAATGAAAGGGTAGTGCATTGATTTGTTTAATCTTCGTGCTTGCATCTTCAGAAGTTGTTGTGACGTTACTTATTGTGCTTTTATCTTTCTAAATTTTTAAAGCTATCAGCATACACAGCAAGACAATAACTGACTCGCCGCCGCGGTGGCTTAGTGGCTAAGGCGTTGCGCTGCAGAGCACAAGGTCGTGGGATCGAATCCCGGCCGTGGCGGCCATATTTCGATGGAGGCGAAATGCAAGAATGCCCGTGTGCTTGCGTTGTAATGCACGTTAAAGAAGTCCAGGTGGTCAAAATTAATCCGAAGCCCTCCACTATGGCGTGCCTCATAATCAGAACTGGTTTTGGCACGTAAAATTAAACCCCAGAAAGAAGACGAAGAAGCAAGGGAATAACTCTTTTCACGTGCATAATAATTGCGTATTGTTGCATTTACATTGCAATATTTGCTGGAAATAATAAATTTGCAATGTCGCAAAGCTGTTTGAAGATGGAAGGACAAAGTTTAGGCTCATGCAATGTTGGCACATCCATCATTTTCCTTATAGAGGCTAGAAAAGTATAATTTCCATGCTGACTGATCCGCCACACTTGCAGCTCCCCTAGACACTAGCACCTGTTACAAAGGGGCTTTGAAGTCTCGGGTAGCGTTCACCCAATGATCTGGAGTCTGACCAGGTCGATCAGCAGAGAAGGTCCAGGCAGAGACGAGGCGACTTAACGAACGAACGAAACATTTAAGTACATCGCTATGTGATGAGCGGACAGTTTGACAAGTTGCTCGTAGCGAAGGCATTGAAGCTCCGTACAGCAGCATATTTGCTGCTGTACGGGTGGCAAGAGCTCAGTCAAGCTGCAACAAAGCAGCTTTTTCTCTTGCCACCTATTTTCGTTGTATCGTGTACACGAAAGACGGAAATAAACTGATTGATTGATTGAAAGGCTGGCAATGGGGGTTCGCTCTCGCCTGGGAGAGCGAGGGAATCGTCACTGTCCGTCCGTGCTCATGGTCTGGCGCGGCGAACTTGTCGAGACGTGTCACATGAATTAGAGTTGAGTAGAGGGCAGTAGCGCACCCAGGATCTCTGCCAGGGGGGGGGGGGGGAAGCAAGTACTTTGCATAATATGCAATTTCCTTGCTTTAGCCAGAGGAATCCGACAGCAAATACCTTATCTTATAATAATAATAATAACACCAAGGATGATGCGATGTTTATTTCTTCCGCGTTTTACTCAAAGTAATTTAAGAGGGAATGAATAAATACAAGACAGTGATAGGCTGTTTTTGTTAATCAGGAAAATTCGACCTCAGCCACCTCCTGAATTGTAATGACAATGTGAAGGTACACGTTGGACTAGTGGGTCTGGACGCGGGGAGGGGGGGGGGGGGGAGTCGGGTGTTGTAACACCCCCCCCCTCCCCCGCCACTAGTAGAGGAGGTCGCACTGGTACACACGCACGCACACAAACACGCACAGATGCTCAATCCTGGCCGCACCTGCCACTGTAGCCCAGGAGCTATGGCGTTGCGCTGCTGAGCTCAAGGTTGCGGGTTCGAACCACGCCGCGGCGGCCGCATTCCGGTGGGGTCGGAATAAAAAAAAAATTGTACCGTGCACCCAAGGCGGATAAAATCAATCCGGAGGTTCCCGCTATGGCGTACCTCGTGATGAAAACTGAAGACGACGAAGAGGAGAGAACGCGTGAGAAAAAGGCTCGCGCTAGCGCCATCTTTGAGCAGTCGGTTCAATAAACCGCTACCGGCGGACGCGCAGTCGCTTCGTTCCTTACATTTATGGTGCCGAAACCCGGGAGACGACTGGCGTCCTGCACCGACGATGGATCGACTGCGACGCAGCAGAGGCGTACTTCGAGCCGCTGCTACAAGGCTCATCTCGTCCGCTCTCGAAGCGCTACAAGCCGAGCATCCTTCGCCATCCGACCTGCAAGTTATTCTGGATGACCTGCAGGACAAGGACTCGGCACTAGCAGCGCTCAACGAGATGATTGCCGACCTCATGGACGATGGTGACGAGTATGAGGCGGAAGCCACCGTCGCTCTGGAGTACCACGACAAGATCCGCAACACCATGAGCCGGGTCCGCTTCATTCTGAATTCTGCTGCAAGAGCCGGAGACAGCGCCACACAGAGCGTTCTGAGCGACACCGCCACCCAAGGCGTCTCCACTCAAGCAAGTTCCCGAGCACCGTTACACCGAGTTGCCCTACCGAAACTACAGGTACCCGTTTTCTCCGGTGAACTTCGCGAGTGGCAGGGCTTCTGGGAACATTTCGAGGCCACGATCCATAACAACCGCGAGCTGTCCGACATCGAGAAATTTTCGTACTTAAGATCATACTTAACCGGAACAGCGAAGCGTGCAATCGAAGGTGTGCGTCTGGCGGAAGCGAACTACGCTGTAGCAGTGAAATTGCTCCAAGAGAGGTTCGGCCGTCATACCGCCCTCGTTGACGACCACATCGACTGTTTACTTGCCATTGCGCCCATTGATCGCTCTTCTCAAGTATCGCAGCTGCGGGAACTCTACGAAGAGGTGCACTTTCGTACAAGCTGCCTCGACAGCCTCGGCGTTCCAGCGTCAGAATACGCGGTCATCCTTCATCGCGTTCTTATGCGATCGCTTCCCGAAGATATCGCTATTCTCTACCGTCAACGCATGAAGGAGACTGAGCCCGATGACGGGGCTACTCCGAGGTCGCGGCAAGAGGAGGTGAGAAAGGTCATGAAGTTCCTGCAGGTGCAAGTCGAGAGCAGAGAAGAGAGCCACGCCTCCCGTTCAAGGTGCCTACCGAAAACTACCTCCGCGGGACAAGGGCGGTGCCGACCTTGTCTACCACCGCCGGTACCGTCAGCATTAGCCTTGGCCGCAGGATCAGCATCGAACGAGCATCCCTGCTGTGTACTGTGTGATGACCGTGACCACACCATAAAGGACTGCCACGCCACTTTGTCAGCCCACGAGATCAGACGCCGGCTTGCTGGAAAGAACTGTTGTTTTAAATGTGGCAGAGAGGGCCATGTAGCACGAATGTGCCGCAACGCCGCGTGGATCAAGTGCAAGTTATGCTCGAAACGTCACCTTTCCGTACTTTGCGCCATATGGAACCAAGATCGCAACTACCCGTCTCCGGAGAGCAGGGATCCACTTGTCCACCATGATCCAACGAAAAGTGTCAAGCCGCCAGTGACAAGTGCTCCAGCTAGTAGTGATATGTCTGCACCTGTCTTGATGCAAACGGCCACAGTTTGGGCGTCCGGAAAACACAATTCCGTGTTAGTTCGACTACTGCTTGACACCGGCAGCCAGAGAACCTTTATTCGACGCGACCTGTCCAAAAGGCTCGACCTGCCTTCCCTCGGGACAGAAGACCTCTCTCTCTGGACGTTTGGCACTTCTAAGTGTTCCCGCCCTTACAGCTGTCGAAGTGTCAAGCTCGAACTTCATAGTCGGTTCGACTCACGTAGCGTCACCGTAGATGCGTTGGAGGTACCGGAAGTCTGCACCGTGAAGACTCCAGCCATCGGACCAGATCTCCTCGCACAGTTGCGTGAACGCAAGATGTTTGTCGCAGATGATAATCGACTGGGCGATCGGCCGATACCGACAATCAGTGTCCTTATAGGATCAGATTGCTATTGGCGCATAGTGACCGGAAGAATAGAACGTCTACGCAGCGATCTATGCGCGGTTGAGACGGTCTTCGGTTGGCTAGTGCAAGGCGTCTACCCAGTAAGGCCCGCCAATGCCTTGCCTAATTGGAACTGCAGCGCATCTGCCCTATTCCTTGCGTGTGAGCGGAATGGGCAAGCCGAACCTGACATTGCTGACCCGACGGAGATGTGGCGACTCGATGCAATAGGGATAACCGACCCTCAGGATACCGCTGGAGTTTGTGACCAAACGGCAATGACTCAGTTCACACAGTACGTGCACAAGGAAGCTGGACGTTACGTGGTTCCTCTGATGATAAGGCACCAGGGAAGACTGACTAGCACCAATCGAAGTGTCGCCGAAAACCGGCTCAGACGCCAGCTTCAGCGCTTCGACGGACAACAGGAGCTACTCCAGGAGTATGACCGCACCATCAGTGAGTACTTCAAAGAAGGTCACGCCGAACGTGTCGACACCTCTCGAGAACCCGAAGCGACGGTTTACTACCTTCCGCACCATGCAGTCATCCGTCGGGAAGCTATCACTACGAAGATACGCGTAGTGTTTGACGCCTCTTCCCATGAACGGGGCGAGTCATCGCTCAACGATATCTTGGACAAAGGGGTGAAACTTGGTGCCGAGCTCTTGCAACTGCTTGTACAGTTCAGGATGAACCCAATTATCCTGACAGCGGACATCCGGAAGGCTTTCCTTCAAATTTCAATCCGACCTGAAGACCGCGACGCTCTCCGCTTTCTATGGGTTGACCGACTGCCCGGCGACGAGGGGAAAATACCTTCCATCGTCGAATGGCGAATGACTCGTGTGCCCTTCGGAGCGTCGTCTAGCCCTTTCCTTCTATCTGCTACTTTGCAGCATCACTTCGAAATGTGGAAAAGGGCTCAGCCAATAATAGCTACACGCCTAAAGACATCATTCTACGTGGACGACCTCGTCATAGGAGCTTCCACTGAAGAAGAGGCCCTCGAAATCTACCGTGCTGCATTAGCCATCTTAGCAGATGCAAGTATGGAGTTGAGAAAGTGGTGCTCCAACTCCAGCGTTCTTTGCCATCAATTCCTGAAGGACAACACTTCTCTCGACACCATTGGAGAAGCCAAAGCAACAACAAAGCTGCTTGGCTTAGTATGGGACCGCGAAGCTGACGATATCGTGCTTACCACCAAAGCCGTTTCCGAGTATGTCGCTGCGCACTCAGCCACGAAACGCACCATTCTGCAGTCATTCGCAAGAATCTATGATCCTTTAGGTCTTATGGCTCCGTTCATCATTCGAGCGAAATTATTGTTCCAGCAGCTGTGGCGTAGGAACTCACCGTGGGATGAGCCATTACCGGAAGACGTCGAGAAACAGTGGGAAGGCTGGACATCCGAACTACCAACGCTCTCCTCGCTGCGAATTCCACGCTGCGTCATCTGTCACAATCCGCGACAGATTTCACCGTTTGAACTTCACCTGTTCTGCGATGCAAGCCCACTGGCATACGGCGTAGCCGTCTACATGCGCTACGAGATCAGAGGAGGAACAGTTAAGGTTCAGCTGCTCATGAGCAAGTGCAGGGTCGCACCGCTGAAGACTACCTCGCTGCCACGCCTAGAGCTGCTTGCGTGCCTGTTGGCTGCCAGGCTTTGGAACTACCTCCGAGGAATTCCAGAGACATCCAGCTGTCAGGGCGTGTTTTGGAGCGACTCATCGATAGCCCTACACTGGATTGCTGCTGACGCGAGACGTTGGGAGACTTTCGTGAGAAACCGTGTTCTCGAAATCCAACGCTTGACTTCGGGGTATTCTTGGAGGCACTGTGCAGGCACCGACAACCCAGCAGATTTGCTCACGCGTGGAGTAGCAGCCCAGTTATTGACGCGCAAGTTTTGCTGGTGGACCGGTCCTACGTGGTTGTCACAGCCCCATTTGCAATGGCCTGCGAATATTTGTTCTGCTCCTTCACCGGAGGCCCTTTCTAGCGAGACCAGTGAAGAGATATCCGCTTGCCCCACCGCAGTAGTGGTACTCTCGTCGCCCCCACACGAGCCATTGCTTGAGGTTGCAAGCTTTGGACGCCTCTCCCGATTACTGCGAGTAACGGCTTGGATCATGCGGTTTCGTCGGAACGCTTCGCAGAACATGCCATCTTGTACCGGACCACTTACGGCGTCAGAGTTGCACCAGGCGGAGATGTATTGGTTGAGGCATGTCCAACACTCCGCATTCGCAATCGAAGTCAAGGCCTTGGAGGAAGAACAACGAGTTCCCAACACCTCCAGTGTGCTGACGCTACAGCCGTTTCTCGACCGTGACAGACTACTTCGTGTAGGAGGCCGACTGCAGCAGCTTAACGACCGAGAGGAATTGAAGCATCCGATCTTGCTTCCTTCAGATCACCGGTTCACCGACCTCTTGGTTGATGCAACACACGTAAGGCTCCTACATGGAGGAGTTCAGCTCACCCTCCTGGACCTTCGGGAACGCTTTTGGATCCTCAAGGGGCGTCGCACAGTGAAGCGCGTTCTGAAAGCGTGCTTAGCATGCCGCCGACGGCGCCTACTTCCCGAAGCTGCCCCTGTAGCACCCTTGCCAAGGGAAAGAATTAGTGAAGCAACACCGTTTGAAGTGGTGGGAATTGACTTCTGCGGGCCACTCTATTGTCGTGCTGAATTACCATCCACTGTAAAAGTGTACATCGTTGTTTTTTCTTGTGCTGTGACGAGGGCAGTACACCTGGAGCTCACCACAGATATGACAGCGCAAGCATTTTTGCTAGCCTTCAGACGCTTTGCAGCACGACGTGGAATTCCTGCTATCGTGCACTCTGACAACGCGAAAACATTCCGCTGCAGCGCCAAGCATTTGTGCTCCCCTGTCAAAGACAACGTTCAAGACTATGCCAGCTCTCACCGAATCCAATGGCGCTTTATTGCTGAATGTGCGCCGTGGTGGGGAGGCTTCTGGGAGCGTGTAATCCGCACAATTAAGGATGCACTGAAGCGTTGCCTGGGACGGAGCAGCTTGAGCTACAACGAGCTACTCACCGTGCTTGCTGAAGTTGAGGCGGCAGTTAACTGCCGTCCGCTCACCTACTTGGAGGATGACGTCACATCCGCAGAAGTTTTGACGCCCTCACACTTCTTAGTCGGCAAGCGTCTCGTCACTTTGCCAACAGAACAAGAAAACCCCGCTCTTATTGCTGACGCGCCTGACCTTCGACGACGAGCTCGGCATCGGGAACAGCTGCTTCGCAGGCTTTGGAAGCAGTGGAAGAAGGAATACCTTCTTTTCCTGCGCTCTGCTCACCACAGCAAGCCTGTGCCGTCATCGAACTTAAAGCCCGACGATCTTGTCGTCGTCGAGGACATAAACACTCCGCCTATGGCATGGAAGATGGGCCGCGTCGTTAAGGCGTTTCAAGGAAGAGACGGTATTGCGCGGTCCTTCCTGATACTACTATCGAACGGCCAGCAAGTGCGACGTCCCATACAGCGGCTTTACCTCCTGGAGGCGCACACGTGCAGCGCGGCCGCGGGAGTGTGATGAAAACTGAAGACGACGAAGAGGAGAGAACGCGTGAGAAAAAGGCTCGCGCTAGCGCCATCTTTGAGCAGTCGGTTCAATAAACCGCTACCGGCGGACGCGCAGTCGCTTCGTTCCTTACACCTCGTAACCAGATCGTGGTTTTAGCACGTAAAACGGCAGCATTTAACATTTTAAATTCGCCTAGTAGAAGCTAAGGCCAAACGCGAGGCCGTCCAAGGTCAGAGTTTGTCGCCGATGCTCACCGGCATGCGTTCGCTCGCTTGGCCCGGCTCCTCCTTGCTCCACGCGCATGCTCTCCCGCGTGCCTGCTCGCAAGTGTAGCAAGGAGGTACCCTAAAGGAGGCTTCTAGCGGCCTAGCCTCCTCGCTACACGAGCCGGTAACGCCGGTAGGATTGTGCGCGCCACAAATAGGCGTGGCTCGGTTGCGTTAGCTGCGCAATGTTGCGCATAGCTAGGCCTCTACTTGCTGATGCAATGGGCCGTCTAAATTATCAAGCGGAAGATTGCAAAGGCTCTGCAGAGACTACAGAGTTATGCGATGCGTACCGAAGTGACGAGGCAGGAGGCGACGGGCCGTCGTCATACACGCGGCCGTGGAGCGCGAGCAAGAAGAGAAGCGACGCGCGACCGAAGAACAGCGGCACGCCAAGCGAACGGCCGCCGAATAGGCCGCCGAAACCAAGTGACGCCGACAGGATGACCAGCAATTGCGGGACGCAGACTTTCAAAAGCACTTTGTCGAAGACGAACTTGGTGCGGCGTGTGGCGTCTGCGACCGCCTCTGGTTATGATCGTATGTCGTCTGGGTGTCGCCGCCCGCGCATGTGGCGGTCCTCGAGCGAGCGTTACCGCCGGAAGAGCGTGAGTCCTTTCGGACTTTGCGCCACGTGCAGTGGAAAAATGGTTAATCGTCGAGGATGGTTTCTGCCCTAATTTTTATTGCGATAGCAATTATATGGACACTTCAACCGGATGTCTGCCGTCGTCGTCGCCGTGAGGTTCCCTATAGATAAAATCTTCGCCGCGCGCCGTATGCCCGAGCGGAAGCGTGCGGGGACGCGCGCTATCACGGAGAGCGAACGCACTCAATCACCCACGCGCAAGCAAGGAAGCGGGAAGCCAGCGCCGGAGGGATCGCGGGGGGGGGGGGGGGGCACTTCTGCTCTGTCAGCAACCGCGCTCGTCGTTCGCTCGCCCGCACAATCTCTTATCTCCACACGGCTCTGACCTTTATGCGCCGTGCATTCGCCGCTCAGTTTCCGTTGAAGCGATAGACCGCACGTACCTTCGCCCGTTGCGCGGCGTATGCGCTCGCTGCCAGCGTTTTGACAGTCGTTGGCTGCAGTCATTCAGTGTGATCTATTCATGTTTGTTTGTGCGCGCTCACACCACGCTTGTTCATTCAGTTAGTAATAGTCGGGCCACATTTTCCAACGCACGCTACACATGCAATGCTGCCCAGATCGGCAGTGCAGCACTACAGGTGTGTCCCTTCGCACGCGCTGCCCACGGTAAGTGCTTCTCCATCAACACCAGCGTTTCACACGCTCCTTCTCGTGGTCATCGAGTCTCTCTTCATGTCGGTCTACTTACGCCGCAGCACACCTGCTTACTTAATCAGCTCATGTTTACTACAATTCATATTGCTACCAAAGCCGCTCACCTTACTTCGTATGACATTGCTGTGTTGCTATCGCATTCATTGCTTCGCCCTTAGGGCGAAACTGTGACATTTTTGTTATTGATAATCAGCCTATATTTATGGTCCACTGCAGGACGAAGGCCTCTCCTTGCGATCTCCAATTACTCCTGTCTTGCGCTAGCCGATTCCAACGCCTGCAAATTTCCTAGTTTTCCCCACCCCACCTAGTTTTCTGCCGTCCTCGACTGCGCTTAACTTCTCTTGGTGCCCATTCTCTAACTCTAATGGTCCACCGGCTATCCATCCTACGCATTACATGGCCTGCCCAGCTCCATTTTTAACAGCGAAGCTGCTTAAGCCAGCCGTAATTTGTGGTGCGTATCAAACTACCAAGAAAGAAAAGAAAATAAACTTTCTTGCCGAGGCGGGATTTGAGCCCGCGTATCCCCGGTCCCAAAGCGAGCGTCGTAACCACTAGGCTATACAGCCACGGTTGCTGAACAAGCATTTATGCGAACTATATGATTGCGTTCGAGCGACGTCGTCTTCGTCCACAGCTGGTTCGTTCGTACGCTCGTGCTCTGCGAGGTGAAGATGTTTTGCGCGCTATGAGAGCGAGAGAGAGACGCATTCGCGGAGCGGGTCTCCTGGAACGCGGTGTCGGTGTTGCAAGCTGCGCTATGCAACGTGCAGTGACGGCCGTAAGTCCGAGACGCGCGAAAAGATATCATCATGAGTAATAAAATGAAAAGTTCGCGCGCACTTCCGGAAAATGCTGGACTACGATCGCCCAGCTTCGCTGTTTCAAACGTTGCGCGGCCGAGTGCAAGGTTAAGCGTTTTTTTCCCTCTTAATGTTAACTTGAATATCGGCTATCCCCGTTTGCTCTCTGATCCGCACCACTCTCTTCCCGTCTCTTAAAGTTAGGCCTAGCATTTTTCGTTCCATCACTCTTTGTGCGGCCCTTGTTCTCGAGATTCTTTGTTAGCTTCCAGTTTCTGCCCCATATGTTAGCACCGGTAGAATTCAATGATTGTACGCTTTTCTTTTCAACAGTATTAAGCTCCCAGTCAGGATTTGGCAATACCTGCCGTATGCACTCCAACC
This sequence comes from Dermacentor silvarum, assembly GCF_013339745.2. NCBI lineage: Eukaryota > Metazoa > Arthropoda > Arachnida > Ixodida > Ixodidae > Dermacentor > Dermacentor silvarum. The sequence continues at coordinate 39,757,892 of NC_051157.2, read as the reverse complement.
CAATTTTATTCTTCTGTAAATTTCCTTCTCATGATCAGGGTCCCCTGTGAATAATTGACCTATAGAAGGATACAACTTAAAAAAAAAACAGCGGTTGGCAACAAAGGCACACTGACCGCACAGGGTTGTGTTACTTCGCCAGCCAATTACAGAAGCAAACAAAATCGTCGTCATGCGACCTTTCCAAAATGGCGTCGTACTTGATACGCCTGTACTTGTCGTACTTGCGCGTTCCACTATAATAGACGAGTGAAAACGTATAAAATTACGCGCTTATTTTATTTTCGTGCTTACCGCCTTATTTAGGTAACAGAATAAGTTTTGAAGTACGAACTATTTGCACTCTCGCGGAGGAACAGTGGCTAGCGGTTATGAGGGCGTGGGCGGGGCTTCATTGCAGAATTAAGTTGTATCCGACTATAGATAAACGTACTCCTTTACAGTCTCTAGAGGCTAACTGGCGATCCTGAATTCTTGCTCTCTTGCCAGGCGATTGAACATTATTTTTGTCTTCAGCATATTAATTTCAA